>NW_024727075.1:582500-612500 GCF_018991925.1 Homarus americanus
CACTATTGCAACATGTCTTAGCCTACACACAGCACTACAGCAACAAAACCCAAGGTACACTGTAGGCCACAGAAGCAGTGAAGACTCTTTTACTACAAGAAACAACAACAGCAGACCCCCATCGCAATAGCAACCAGGCCAGGCTACACAACTATCTCCCAGCAGCAGCGAAGTTACATTTGCAATAAAAGCTGAAGCATAAAGAAAGTTGCAACAAAATTCTACACATAAAATCTTCCTCTACTGAGAAGACACTAACTCAGGGAAAAAGAGGGAAACACACATAAAAATTCCTCGTTCCATTTAAATTTCAGAATCGAAAATTGTTTTGAATTCACGACTGTTTTTATGGTTTCTCCGATTGCATTTAACACGGTCATATTGTTGCATCTACAGCTGCTGCGCTCGCCAATTTAACCGTGAAGGGTTTATGTTTAACGCCGCTTTTAGCACTGGTTAATTCAGCCGCACAACAATTAACACACTGTAAATTTCTCCCTCTGTATGTAAGTTCTCTCAGAAAATACATCACCATCAACAGACTTTGTTTTTTGTTTGACTCTTATGCTGTAACAAAAGTCTAGTCAAGTTTTATTGGCCATTTAACTTCATGTAACCACTAGTCTGTATGAAAATTAAATATATAAACAATTTATCTCACCAGAACTCAATCCGTATCCTACCCAAAGGATTATATATAGTCCTTAAGGATATACCAATGTGTATGATCAAAAATTACATGTACCCAAACACACGAATGACAAGTATATATATATATATTTTTTTTTTTTTGGGGGGGGGAATACTGAATCATTAAGTATGGTAGAGGGATTCTTAACACCCACGTGTAAGTGTGTAAGTAACTTTCATACCTGGTGATTAAGAACTTTACGATAACCTCCAACGATCTGCTCTGTCGTATCGTAAAGTTACATGACGTTAGCTCAACTTTATGAACGGCGTGGGGAGCAGGCAGGAGAGAGAGAGAGTAGGGTGGGAAGAGAGAGAGTAGGGTGGGAAGGGAAAGAGTAGGAGGAAGAGGAGGGAGAAGGAGGGTGGGAAGAGTGGGAGTTTGGTGAGAGGGTGGGGTGAGGGAGGGAAGGAGACTGTGAGAGAGGGAGGGGAAGGAGAATAGGGGAGGTAGGGAGGGAGGGTGGAAGAGACAGGAAGGGAGGGGAGAGTGGGACTAGGCGAGAGAGTGGGAGGTAGGGAAGGAGAGGGAGGGGAAGGAGATAGGGGGGAAAGAGAGGAAGAGGGAGGGGGAAAGGAGAGTGAGAGAGAGAGAGGTGTGAGGGAGGAAGAGAGAAGAAGGAGAGGGGGGAAGAACGGGAAAAAAGTTTGGAAGGAGAGAAGACAGTGGAAGCCTCAGGCCAAGTTTTTCTCTTTATCATAGAATTGCTGAAGACAAGTACCATGTGTGGGTCCTAGACTGGTGCTTTGGGGTAAGTATTAACACACACACACACACACACACACACACACACACACACACACGGGGGATATAATACACCATTTTATTCACTGTACAAAAAAAAAATAATATTCCATGGGCATCCTGTAATGTTATTCATCAATATTCTGGAAATGAAATCATGACAAAAACCGAGGGAGGGTAATTTGATCAAGGCCTTCTTGGTATGCAGATTGGCAAGGCTCGGGAAAATATTTTGAAAGTAATAGAAAAGTATATATGGTTAGGGAAAATATCTTGGCCAGGTTATTGGATACAAGCATCAGTGTGTGTGTGTGTGTGTGTGTGTGTGTGAAGGTACACACAGGCACACAGAAACGCATATTGATACAAGTACACAAGTATACACCTGTAAAATATACTGTACATACATATATA
This sequence comes from Homarus americanus, assembly GCF_018991925.1. Lineage (NCBI taxonomy): Eukaryota > Metazoa > Arthropoda > Malacostraca > Decapoda > Nephropidae > Homarus > Homarus americanus. The sequence continues at coordinate 584,350 of NW_024727075.1, forward strand.
TATATATACACACAAAAAAAATACCCATTCAGACATACAACTCATACACACATTTATACTTACACCTAAACAAAAATATACACACACACACACACACACACACACACACTATAATATATCAAGGAGTAAGACGAAGGCCGAGATGGAACACAGCTGGAGTGTCACCTTTGAGGAGTAGGAGAATTTTCTTTAAAGAGTTAACTCGAGAGGTTGGCTCGATACTGATTTTGATGTGTGTGTGTGTGTGTGTGTATACGATTCAAAGTTAGGTTCATACACACACACACACACACACACACACACACACACACTACGTGTCTGCTGTTCAACACCTCAGCTAACATGATCTACGTGTGTAAACATTAATCTGTATGCCCACTGTATGTTCCTTCACCTTTCTCTAATGAAAGCTTTTGTTAAACCACCAATGTATGTAATAAGTCATTTATGTCCAATGTATATTTTCAGCCTTCGGGCTGCAAACTTTTTCAATAAACCGTTTATTATTATTATTATTATTATTATTATTATTAGTATTATTATTACACACACACACACACACACACACACACACACACACACACACACACACACACACACACACACACACACACACACACACACACACACACACACACACACACACACACACACACACACACACACACACACACACACACAACACAAACAACACACACACACACACACACACACACACACACAGATTGTATCGTGACAACTATGAACTGGTCCTTAAACAAATATGGGAAAAACCTCTGCTCTAGTCCCTCTAAAAATCTCTTTCTTTTCGGTATCTGGGACCTGGGAACATAAAATTCTATTGTAGAAGGTGTCAAGGTATGCACACCCACGATGCATCTCACCCTGCTGGGGATGGGGGAGGTGGGGGAGGTGGGGGATGAGGAGGAGGGAGTGGCGGGGGATCGGTGGGGAATGAGGGTAAGGACGACGCTGGACTTGAAGCTTTGTCTCTCCCCGCTAGTGGACGGATAACAGTTTAGTTTCAGCTGCATATATATTTCCCCCCAGCTTCATCACCACACACACACACACACACACACACACACACACACACACACACACACCTCAGCGTAATTCCTGGTGGGTGGTGATCGTTCTGTAATAGCTATGATGATGGTGATAATTTATAATCTCGCTTCCTCCTCCATTCCCTTGACGGGCAAGTTTTTTTTTCTTCAAGAGAAGAACCACAAATAATGCAATACATCACCGGGATAATCGCTGCACTTACCATCATATTTCCCAGTTTACTGATAACCTTTATGGGTTTTCGAGCTATTTAACCATAAACATGTGATTCCTTAATGATACACTACTTGGCCATCCATCCTCAAGCGCCTTAAGATTTACCCCTTTGTACCCTCGTTATGCGCCTCAGAGTTGGACTGACATCTCACACGTGGACCCATTTATCAGATCAAAGAAATATCCTGACACTGGTATTGAACTGCTGAACAACACACCACACAAAGAAAGGCAATACTTCATTGAGAGTGGCTCCTTTAATGGTTTGAGTTACAGCCAGGGAACTCTTAAAACCTCGCAAAACGTGTGTGATGATGATCTGTACTCTGGGACCTTGCCGCCTCCGTGCCTTCATATTTAACCTTAAAAGCGGAAAACAAGTATTATGGCGGAATCACTAAGAAGATAAATGAGTGAATCGATGATAGACCAATTTAGTCATTATGTTTGTTGGCTTTAGCGACAAATTACATACTTGGTAAACTGTAATTTAGTGGTTCATCCTCTAGTTACCTGTTACCCGTGGGAGGACAATGAGTGTGAGGGAAACGCTCGACACACCTCATTCACACCTGTAGCAGTACCTACACGAGTCATTAGTGAGTTAGTGTACCTGAGAAACAATTCCATCCTGTATGAGACAAGTTCTTATCCCTACAAAACCTACACACACGAACCAACACTTTTCTTCTTCTACAGCCAGACTAAAATTATTACTGCAAAACTAACTACTGTAGAACTCGGCTTATAGAGTTCTAAAGTACCCCGAGAGAACTTCCGGCTCAATACTCGAATGTATCATGTTTAATAAATGTCGGCTCATTAGTACGAGTTAATTTGTAATACTGTAGTAAAATATAAACCTGTGGGAAGTCTCATTAAAATTAGACTATCATTATTATTATTATTATTATTATTATTATTATTATTATTATTATTATTATTATTATTATTATTATTATTATTATTATTATTATAATTATTATTATTATTATTATTATTATTTGGTGAAACATTTACAAAGTTGAATTAAAATTTATATATTATATCGTATTATTATTTCACTGACGAAAACACATTGCCATAACACCTCTACACTACAGGTCGACCTTTGCCACAGTAGACGCTGTATCTACACCACCATCTACTTACTCCTTGATCCAACCTGTCGGGGACGGATGGAGTGTCCGAGAGGCAGGGCAGCTGAGAGTAACCATCCCCACCCCGCCGTAAGCCAGTCAAGCACCTACTCCCCTGATGCCCTACAAATTACAGGTTTTTACGACTCTGTACTCTGCTGCTTTGTGGAATCTCAACTGAGGTACTTAAGTGACCCCCAAGTCGATTTCTCTGATAAAAAGAAGACAGAAAGAAAGTGGAGAAGTTTCTGTTGGTTGGGAATACAATCTTCTTGTATGAAAGGATATAATGGTAACACTATGGAGAGGCAATAGTTTGTCCCAGAGACGAGTAAACCAGAGAAACAAAGACCCCGGGAGTTCATTTTAATCCTTAGTGTTGTTGGTGAATTAATCAGCGAAAGGTTACTACAGCACATCGGGTCGGGTCAGGGTCCATATGAAGCAGCCAACACGGACTCTATGACCTACTCTGGGGGTTGACAGCCGCCTCCCACACCTCAACAACTTGCCCTCGGAGGAAAACGTCCAGTGGTCTTCATAAGAAAGAGCCAGGCCAGCGCTCGCGGGATAAAAGTCGCTCCTCGTCAGTACAAGTTTTTCCTCCTCCTCATGAAACCTAGACGGCGTCGCGCCACAACCAAGTAAAACGAAGACCCTTATAAAGGCCTTGTCATATTCTGGAGTGTGTGTAATTGTCTACTTAGTATTCGTAGGAGGTGAGAGTGTTGGAGGCTATCAAGTCTCCTCCCTAATATCGATCTGTCAACTCTTTTTATCTAGAGGACATCAAACCTGTTAGTAGACACACAGCTGACACTTCTACGTGGTGGAGTGAGTGGTGACGGGCGACACCCAAGACCACCAGGTAATGTAAACAAGGTTAATTATATGGCTGGTCCACCTTGACCCCGGACTTGTGACTTAAGTCCTGGGTACTATTTCTTATTAGATCGTGTGTGTGTGTGTGTGTGTGTGTGTGTCTAAATATGAATAAAATCACTAATATCACTATGAGTTTCTCCACAGATGTAACTTCCTCATCTTACACAGTTCAGACACAATAAACTGCAACTTTAAATCTGAAGCTAAGTCCTCCTTCATCGGGACTACTACACGGGTTACTTTATTCACCGCAAAAGATGTCAACACAGTCCAGAAAATGTATAGTACTGTGATAGCGACCAGTCTATGAGGCCAAGGACGGAGAGTAACCTTTAATGTCACCTTCATAGTGTTTTAAAAGAGGTTATTTTTCAGTATAAACATCTCACTTTTTTTCACTGCGATGACTTCCAAAATACTAAGTAAACAGAATACGTAAATAACATCAACAACAGTATACGTCAATAACAGTATACGTCAATAACAGTATACGTCAATAACAGTATACACCCAGAAGTAGTATACATTCACTCATAAAAATCCTGTCGTCTCTCCCCTTGCCCCACGAACCCGAAGAACCCCAGACTCGTGAACCCGAAGCAGTAGACAATGATGCATTATTCTGCCCATAAACGCTTCGGATTCACAAGCTTGAATCTCGGGGATTCGTGATGCAGCAGAAGAGACGACAGGACTTTTATTTGCGACTGTACATCAATAAACATCATCCGTGAGTAGATAGATTTATATACATGTAGAGGAAAAGCGTAAAAGTTTCGAGTATTTGACTATAAGCCGCCAGCAGTGTGTCGGGAGAGGCACAGTGCAATTTGATGCTGAATAAGACAAAAGGACACATATGATGGGTGTTGTCTCAGGGGGGATCATATTTATACAACAGATCTCCTTTTTTTTTTTACGTCACTGTGACAGGCCCTTAAATAATCAACAATGCACAGAGAGGGAAGAGAGGGGTGGAGAGAGTCAGTGTGTGAAATTTACTTTACTTATTTGCCATTGTGATCATTCGGCAGAGATTATGAAATGCAGACACACGTAAAGAAAGTCGTATCTCAAAACCCTTAACTTACGAGGAGTAAGTTTTTTTTTCTAAAAATCCTTCACCTATTGAGGTAAAGGTATAGTGTCTGTAACATCAGTCAAATTTAGTAACGAGAAAAGTCACCTGTATTTTTCTCTCAGACAACCTGCGTATGCTGAGAAAAACGAGTCTTGAAAAAACAATCTTATAATACGAGCAAAGTCAAAATCTGTTTTCAAAATACCTACGTTACCCTGAACAAGTTGTTTCTTCACACACTCTTGAAGGTTACGAGAAAAGTCAAAATATGCCTCAAAATACCTGTAAGGGCGAACATGTTGTATTTATGAAATTATCTTATGTTACGAGAAAAGTCACAATTTGGTCGTAAGAGAGGACAAGCTGTCGCAGTGAGCCAGACAAGAGCTATCTAACAGCCATTAGCCTGTAACAGGGGCGCCGTCCACTGACCTCTTTCCCCTATTAACTTCTGCTTCTCTCCAAGTATCCATGGCAACCGCCACCAATCCGTAAACAATTGTTCGGATCCTTCAATTTACTGTCCACCGCCGCCGCTTGCTTGTAACTTGTCCGAAGGTCATGACGACAAGTGGCTGGGAAGAGGCTGGAGGAAGAGGGGAAGAGGGGGAGTAGGAGGAGAAGAGAGGAGATTGGAGAAAGAGAAGAGGGAGAGGTTGGAGGGAAAAGGGGAAATACATGGAGTTGGAAAAGAGGGAGAGGGAAATGCTCGAACGAGGATGGAGTGTGTAGGAGGAGGAGGTAAGGGCTGGAGGAGGGAGGGAAGAGAGCGATATTACAGGACGACAACGAGAGTCCCAGAGACACAGGAGAGAGAGAGAGAGAGAGAGAGAGAGAGAGCCTAAAGAGACATCGAGAGAGACTGCGGGAACCTCCTGAGTGACAGTCTGAGAGAGACCCTATGAGACACCGAAACGTTGAAATTTTGAGACAATGAGATATCGAGACCCAGGTAGAGGCAGCGAGACACTCAGAGAGATACCAAGGAGACAAGAGAGATGAAAAAAAATAAGAAAAATGTTGTACTGAAACGGGGCCGCCTCATAAATTCCCTAAGAAATGGTTTGTAAGGGGTAGGTGGGTGGGCGGGGGATGTAGGGGAAGGCTGTAGGGGGTGGGTGGTTGGGGCGGAGGATGTAGGGGTAAGCAAGCTGTAAGGGGAGGGGTTAGCGGTTAGCTGTAGGGGGAAAGATGGAGGGTGGGGTCGTTCCTCTTACTCCCCTCCCCCCAAGATGTGAAAAAAAAAGCAATCTCGCGTGTTGTTGTAGAGCGACACAAATGAACCACAACAACGACCACGACGACAAGTATAGCTTCCTAGTTGGTTCCAAACAACTCGTTAGCTCTCCAAACTTTTTCTTAGCTGCTCTAAATAACTGATTAACAGGATCAAAGTTTAGCTGATCAAAGTTTACGTTTTAGGCTGCGTATTTAACCTGGGAGAAGGGACGCAGGTGATCCACAGATGGGTTCAAGTACTACCTGTTACCGTCAAAATAGGTGTCATCAAATCTTCGGTACACAAGGAGGCAGAGTTATCGGTACTGTCCTGTACGGGTTACACTTTTCCAGGTGTAAAGGTTACGTACCCATTTACAGCTGGGTGGACTGAGGGTGCCCTGGGATGAATGCAATCTTTAATACCATGTTTTGCTACCATGAATGTTTAATTACCATGTTTAGCTACCATGAATGTTCAGCTACCATAAATGTTCTAGCTACCATGGGATGTTTAACTACAATATTTAATTACCGTGAATATTTTGGTACCATGAATGTTTAAATACAATAATTAATTACCATGAATGTTTAACTCCCACGAATGTTTAACGCTCGTAAAAGTTTAGCTTTGAACAGCTCCCACGACTGATTGTTTAGCTCTCTATATAACAACTTAGTTCCCTAAACAGCACCGGGAGTGTAATTGCCTGGTTGCCTAAATAACTACCCAACCCATGATTACATAAATGCTTGTAACCCCGGCAACAAATAACTGTAGGTTAATGTAAGAAAACTGTCTTTTTCACCGTCTGGAAAATGACAGTTACTCGGAGGTCAACAGTTTCTTGTGGACGGGTGTTTTAAGACCACGATTTGACAGGAAGTTGGAAAATAAAGACTTGGGAGACTGGTGTTTTTTGACTGTGATTCTGACTGACAATTTCTACTTTATGTGTCAAGAATTATCGGGTATTCTAACATTAATGTGAATAATGTGTCGGGCAAAGTGAATGACCATGTTTACACAACGATGTGAACAACCTGCTTGTGTCATGGCTCATGGGAAATAGAGGAAAAGCTTTTATTGACTTGAGAAACCTGTATGTTGAATTCAAGTATATCGACCTTAACGTCATACTGGGGGGCGGGGGGCGTTCTTGAATCTTTAGAACGTATTTTGCTGCTTTCCAAAATGTCACCTTTGGAAATAAATAAACGTTTGTAAAGGTGTTAAATGTTTGATGAACGAACGCTCCTCAGGCCCCGCACACTACTATACTAAAAATAGTTACTTAATAAAAAACATAATTGGAGACTTGAGTGTGGCGTCTCATGCTTGCTCCCACTAGTTAACGTCTCTAAGTCGTTTACTAAGTGTACTTTTTCGTCGACAGTTTAGGCAGATCGCTTCCTGTTGCTCGCTCAAGTACAGTAGGTGCTGTAGGCTGGGAACCTTCCATGTCCTGGCTTGAAGCCTTTGTCTTGGCAGTATAGGTAAATATAAGCCAGTACAGTAGACAGGCTCACTGAGGGAAGTTAGTTTGCACAAAGAACTTATTAAGTCGTTGTTTCTCATTAAAATTTAAAATTTTTATTTCTTTGATCTTTACGTATGTATACAAAATTTTAATCGAAATTATCAAAACCTGTGTTGTAGAGAAAGTGCAGTCGTTTGCGTATTTAATTTTTTGGTCCAAAAGTACGTAACCTGTTACATAATAATTGCTTAGATAAAACTCGCTTAACCTCTTCACTAGGACCCCGTACACGGCTGGTTAAGATACTCTCCCTTGAACCTATGGTTCACTTTATATATATATATATATATATATATATATATATATATATATATATATATATATATATATATATATATATATATATATATATAAGATAATTAAGTACACACAGCATGTGTACACGCACACATTCACCAACACATGCTTCCTCGGAATTCACACCTGGTCGGTCACACACACACACACACGCACACACACATCGTCTACCACTAAATATATCGAAGTTTTACGAGAAAAACAAAATATATTAAAATTTTCAGCTTCACAAAATCAAAAGATGAAAAATATTTTACTTGTATCTAAATTTCCGAATAAAAGTTTCTGATTCTGAGAAAAATCACAAACTCAGAGCAACACAGAGGTAAACAGAAGAGAGAGACAACAACAAAATTTAATGATCTCACTGGTGAAGTTTACAAGTAATAAATTTCAAAAAATAAATCCAGTTACATCGCGTAATTCCTCCAACAGTTTTGAACAACATCCAACTTTACACACAGAATACATGTTTAAAGATAAACATATCCCGTGCATGTTTAAAGTTAACATCTCACTTAGTAATTAGTGGGAGTTTAACACACACACACACACACACACACACACACACACACACACACACACACACACACACACACACTAATGAGACCTTCCTTACAACTTTACATTTACCTGACTTTACCGAACTGAACTGAAGTGAAATATTTGTATTTTATTATGACATCAAAAAACAAAACAAGTAAACTAATTCAAAATTACATTGTATTTTAAAGGAAACATACGCAGAAAATTAGCGAGTATATCCGTTCATCTACAATACAATATACCGTATATACTGTATAACACCATATTTACCTGATATGTCACCTGTAGAAGCAATTAAAATACTATATAATAACCTCTATTATATATATATGTGGGTATATTATGTATAGTCTCTTCCAGCGAGTATACTGACTATATCTCGAATCTCATACACAGAATATACTCAATATAGTGCTATAGTTTCTTGCAGCGACAATATTGACTAGAAGAGCATGACTCTCATCAGCAACGATACAGACAGACAGACAGACAGACAGACAGACAGACAGGCAGACTATAGCGACCTACTGTAGTCTCTCACAGAGACTATATACTTGTCGAGTACACCAGCCACATATAACGCTAAGAAAAGGACCTCTGTCAGGAGTTGCGGGGGGTGAGGGGGGGAGGAAGGGAGGGAGAGGAAGGGGGGAGGGGGAGGGAGGAGGAAGGAGCTGAGGGTCGCTCGGGTTATTTAAGAGAAGGGGACCAAGCGGGTGGAGCAGCGCCCCCTTTCTCCTCCCTCCACTCCTTCCTTCCCTCATTCCTCTCTCTCTCTCTCTTTCTCTCCATACCATCATCCCTCACTCCTGCTTTTCCTCCTACTCTTCATGTTTCCTTCTATCCTCCCATTCCTCTTCCTTCTCCTGTCCATTCACTCTTATACTCTTTACTCTCTCTTACTCTCTTCCAGTACTCCTCTTCCTCCCCACTTACCCACCCATCCTCCTTCCCTCCAGACCCTCCGTCCTCTTCTCGACTACTCCACCTCCCAGCCTCACTATCCTCCTCCTTTAAACCACATTTCATCCATTTTACTTCTCCTTTCCTCCTTCTACTTCTTATCCAACATTCCTCCATTTCCTTCCTCCCACTCCTTCACCTCCTCCTCCTCCTCTTCCTCCCCACATTCCTCTCTCCCCCCCTCCTCCACTGTCTCTTCTTTCTCCCATTCATCCTAACTCCCACTCCCTCCCACTCCTCTTCCTCCCACTCCTCCTCCTCCCACTCCTCCTCCTCCCAAGACGTGATCAGGCGACATTCATCTTTATTAAATGCAACATTAACCGGAGCTCCAAGACGCTGCCACCCTGCTACTTTTCCGGAGACTTGGCATGTTGTATGATGCTGTATGATGGAGTATGGTGGTGTGTGGTGGTGTGTGGTGGTGTATGATGGTGTGTGGTGGTGTATGATGCTGTATGATGGAGTGTGGTGGTGTATGATGGTGTGTGGTGGTGTGTGGTGGTGTATGATGGTGTGTGTTGGTATATGATGGTGTATGATGGTGTATGATGGTGTATGGTGTGGTGGTGTATGATGGTGTGTGGTGGTGTGTGGTGGTGTATGATGGTGTATGTTGGTGTATGATGGTGTATGATGGTGTATGGTGTGGTGGTGTATGATGATGTATGATGGTGTGTGGTGGTGTGTGGTGGTGTATGACGGTGTGTGGTGGTGTATGATGGTGTATGTTATATGATAGTGTATGATGTTGTATTGTGAGTAAATGAATGTCACGGTAAGTTGAGGAAGGTGAAGAAGCATATCAAGAATGAGTACAGAGAGAGAGAGAGAGAGAGAGAACATGATTAACATGTTTGTTTGGTAGATGGACAGGTAATCGGATGCAACCCAACTGACTCTCCCATATTTTGCTCCTCTCCCCCTCCTCCTCCCTCCTCCCTCATGGTACACTGCTCGCCTGTCCCGACTACTAAAATGCGTCTTTGGTGTAAGTAGACGTATGAGTTTATGAAGAAAACTTATGCTGTGTTGGGTGTAAGTGTAAAGTACTGCTGTTAAAAGTGTAAAGTACTGTCATCAAGTGTAAGTATTGTCATCAAGTGTAAGGACTGTCGTTAGGTAAAAGTACTGTCGTCAAGTGTAACTACCATCGTCAAGTATAAGAACTGCCGTCAAGTGTACTGTAGGTACTATCGTCAAGTATAACTACTGTCGTAAGGAAGTATGGTACCCAAGTGAGGAGACAGACATTTCCAACCGTAAATCTCGCTATATTTTTCACTCTTATGTTTTGTCGGAAGAAAATGTGGAATTTTGTTCATTTACATACAAAAGAACAGCAGCGATGGACGTCCACCAAAAGGTCGTACACCCTGAAATTGAGAGTGATGTTTCGTCTGCAGATAAGGACAACATTTCAGCGTTTTCTTTTAAATGTAATGTATTCTAAATTGATTTCTACTGACACAATTATTAACACTATGTTCCCTAGTTAATATCTACCTTATCATTACCTTCCAGCCTCACAACACCCACCCAACATATAAATAAAGCTCTCCCCAAAAAAGTATCTTTATGGTTTTGTGCGAAACAATATGACACAACGGGGGAAAGATTTTGACAACCCTACCGAGACAACAGGAGTCACAGTGTTCATTTAGAAATTCATCGACCTTCTCCATAGAGATATTTTTTGGAGTGAGTGGTACACCTCTATATGTCTTAGTCCAAATGTTCATCTAAACTTACGTGGTGGCTTATTAAGATATATTAGTGGGTGAAGATATACAGTATGTCTGCATGTCTTAAACCTTACACAGTGTGGGTATTAAGACTTGTATACTTATTAAAACCTCACTATCAGATCAAATATTGGTAACTGAAGAAGTATGGCTGTATTTTTTTAGAGTCCATACATTTAGTTTAGTTCATGTACTCTCTAGTAACCGAGATATATGGCTATTTTTTAGAGTCCATACGTTCAGTTGAGTTCATAATTTATACTCTCTGGTGCTTCACTGTCTGAAGAAATGTTGGTGACTCAGGGTGCGTGGTGTTGTATGGTGTGCTGAAGAATCGCCCATGTCTGCCTGGAGTTATTTATGGGGTGGGTGAATGGGGCCCTGTACATACACACCAGTTTCTTGACGGATGAAAAGCCATGAGAGTAATACATAAATTTTGTATGCCAAGTTGTGTGTGTGTGTGTGTGTGTGAGCATGAAAGTATGTATGCGTGTGAGAGGATATCCAAGTACATACATGTATGTTTTATGAGTAAAATTGAGAATGTGAGTATTACAAAAAAATAAAAATAATAATAATAATATTAATAATAATAATTAATATTTCTAAACAAACTCACATAACCAAATAAACATAAATAATATTGACAACTAATAAAAAAATATTTACTTCCCTTCAAAAAATATTCCAAACGAAGATAATCACAGTAATAATTTAATTTTTATTTCAATTTATATACAAAAAAATATATTCCTAGAGACGAATTCAAGATACAGTTCACGTCTTGTATTAAAGTTGGTTATTATGTCAGTGAACAATGCCACCAGCTGGGATTGGTACAGTGGAACAAAGGTCAAACGGGTGACAAAATGGAACGACACACGATGAAAAGTTATGAATATTGTGAAGTTCGCTTTATATTAGGGCTAATGGTGACCTCCCCCGACCTGATGACCAACATCTGCTATATATGACAAAGTCTTACTGGATTTTATTAAATATAAGCCGACGCGCACACATCTAAACACATACAAACACGCACACGTCCACCCCCCACCATCCTCGCCTCCACACACACACACACACACACACACACATTCCCCCGCTACCTGCTACATATACATATGCACAAATGAATACGTTATGTATATATGTATATACTATGTATGAGTGTGCTGGCTGTACTGTATATGTATATATACAGTGTGTGTGTGTGTGTGTGTGTGTGTGTGTGTGTGTGTGTGTGTGTGGGTATTTATGTGTATATACAATATATGTATGTATGTATGTATGTACGTATGTATGTATGTATGTATGTATGTATGTATGTATGTGTGTAGAATAACGTAGACACAGACAGAGTTATATACTGCGACCATAAAGTCTCTATTAAGACCCTTGGCATGCCGGAGGCGCAATGGAGAAAAGGAAAAAAACGACAAAATTAATGATTTTCGGAGACACTGGTCTTATCAGGATTGATCGCGCGTCGAGAGAAAGATGGCTCCCACTTTCATTCCCAAACGGAACGGGAATATGGACTGGAATAGGGACGGTATCTAGAACTTGAACGGGGACAGTATCTGGGACGGGAATAGGAATGGTAAATCTGGATTGGGACTGGAATAGGGACGGTATCTGGAACTGGAACGGGACAGTATCTGAGACGGGAATGGGAATGGTAGCTCTGGATTGGGACTAGAATTGGGAAGGTATCTAGTACAAGATACACTACAACCACAACAACTACCACAACTACCACATCATCTAGCTACATATACAGGCACCACCACGACTACAACTCCCCCCCCCACATCGTCACAACCACAATAACTAGACTGCAACCAATTAACCATAACCACAACAACAATCACAACAGTTAGACTACCATTAAAGCCAAAGCAACGATCCAATTACAACCACTAATCGTCTGCAACCAGAAGTGACAATGGGACTCTAAAGTACTTATGGTACTCTGTTTAGTACTCAGCTCTCGTCCTCTCAACCCCCTCTGCCTTTCCATCTCCTCCTCCTCCCCTTCTTCTTCTTCGTCTTTTCCTTCTTCTTCTAGCTCTCTCTCTCTCTCTCTGTTCCTTTCCTCTCTCATCCCTTTTTTATCTTTTTCTGTTCTTGTTTGTTCTTGTTTTCCTATTCCTCTTTCGTTCATTCTCAATTATCTTCATATCCTCCTCCTTTCATTCTCTCATTCTTCTTCTTCTTCTTCTTCTTCTCAAATATATGATTTCTTCTATCATTCAGACCATTAGCTCTCTCTCTCTCTCTCTCTCTCTCTCTCTCTCTCTCTCTCTCTCTCTCTCCACACTTTATTCCTTCTACTGTTTTCCTCCATCGCTCTTACTGTTCCTCTCACCCCCTTCCTCCACATCCTTTTCTTCCTGTCTCTTTCCCTTCCCTCTTCCGTCTTTTGTTCTCCCCTCCTGTGTGTGTGTGTCAGTCCCCTCCGACTTTCTTTATATTCACATCTTTGTCATTCGTGTTTCTTCCATTCTCCTTTTTAATGCTCTCTCTCTCTCTCTCTCTCTTTCTGATTCTCTCTTTGTCTGTCTGTTTCTTTCTGATTCTCTCTCTCTGCTCTTTGTCTGTCTGTCTGTCTGTATGTCTGTCTGTCTCTCTCTCTCTCTCTTTCACTTTTATATTCCACAATTTTATTCCCTTCCAAACCCCTTGCATTCATTTCCTTGACTTGCTCATCCTATGCTCCCTCTCCCTCCCAATCAATCATTTTTCCCCTCACACTCTCTTTCTCTCATCTTTTATTCTCTCTCTCTGTTCAGGTATCTCTCCCTCTCCCTTTTCCACCTTCTTCTCCTTGTCTCTGTATGTTATTATTCTTATTTCGATTACCTCTCCTCTTCCTTTGTCCACCACTTCTTGAATCTTTGTCCCATTCCTTCCGCCTCACATGCTGTCCCTTCATCCCTCATTACCCCTGGTCCACTGTCCCGTATCTCTCTCAGTAACCCCCGGTCCACTGTCCCTTACCTCTCTCATTACCCCTGGTCCACTGTTCCGTATCTATCTCAGTAACCCAGGTCCACTGTCCCGTCCCTCTATCAGTAACCCTGGTCCACTGCCCGTTCCTTCTCATTACCCCTGTCCACTGTCCCGTTCCTTCTCAGTAACCCCTGGTCCTGTCCCGTCCCTCTCTCAGTAACCCTGGTCCACTGTCCCGTTCCTCTCTCACTGTCCCACTGTCCCGTCCCTCTCTCAGTAACCCTGGTCCACTGTCCCGTCCCTCTCTCAGTAACCCTGGTCCACTGTCCCGTTCCCTCCTCAGTACTCCCGGTCCACTATCCCGTCCGGTCCTTCCCTCCTTCAGTGCCAATGATCCCTATATCCCAATACCGGCGCCCTCTTCTAGTACCCCCTCCCCCACCCTCTCTCACTCTCTCTCTCAGCTCAGCTACGTGTCTCCCTCACCTCCTGCTCCTCTCAAGTCTCTTCCTTAGGTCTCTACCCCCCATCCTAAACGTCCCTAATCCTGCCCCAAATGCCTTATGACTCAGGGCTGGTTGCTTCCCTGTCCTTCCAACCATCCAACCAACCATCCAGTAACCATGTCCTAAGCCTCATGTCCTAAGCCTCTTGTCCCTCCCTAAGCGACCCGTGCCAGCCCCAACCCTCCTCCTCCTCCTCCTCCAGTAAGTAAACCCTCCTCCGGAAACTTCCTCCCTCCTCCTTCACCATTCTCCACGAACTTATCCTTCCTTCCTCGTGTAGTACATCCCTTCCTCCTCCTCCTCCTCCCAACCCGTCTCTTGCTCTTCCCCGACGCCCCCCTCCTGCTGTAGTAACCGCTTCCCCTCTCCCTCCCTCCCTATTCCCAGTCCTTGCTCAGCCACCGTCCCCCCCCCCGTCCCTCCCAGTAGTACTCCCATCCTCCTCCTCCTCTGTCCCTCCCTCCCTCCCTCCCTGCCACCAGCACTACCACCACCACATCTGCGAGACACGTGACGCGGGGTGGTGGAGATGAGCCGCAGCTTCATCAACTTTAACATGACGTCACAGGTTCATTACGTAATCAGGGCAGGAATTCCCCGCCACCTCACAGAGTAAAGTCGGACTATCAAACGCACCAATTACGACTCCTCCTTCACTCTCCCTCTCGTTCATTGGTTGGTATCTGTGTCATCTTGCGTTTGTTTGTTTGTCTGTTTCCTTATGGCGTTTATGAATGAAGAGGAGGGGGATGGGGATGGGGGATCTTCTTGCTTGGTGAATGATGGAGGATTATGCAAGGTGATTTGATCTCGCAAGGGATTTCTAATTTTATTTTCCTGTTGGTGTGTGTACTACATGCTATAGTGGAGGTCGTGCTGAGAGAGAGAGAGAGAGAGAGAGAGAGAGAGAGAGAGAGAGAGAGAGAGAGAGAGAGCATAGATCAGCTTAGTTCTACCACATTTAGAGCCGCGGAAACTTTAAATGAAATTAAGGCTGGGTCACTTGGTCTCCCTCACCTGTTAAAGAGGAAGGTTATTGAGGCGGTGTGACGTTTGTGGGGGGAGGGGGTCAGGCTGCCATGTGACCTTGGTGCTGGGACGGCAAGGGAAGGAGAGAACGAGGAAGGTCAGTGAGAAGTCTAGGATCTTTATGTAGGGTCACAGTTTTTTTTTTGTGTGTGTGTGTGACCTTGCCGCTGTGGATTAAAAACATGCATGACCTTGACAACGGAAGTCACAGAAAACCGTATGACCTTAAACAGACGCTGCTTATTTGACCTCTCCTGAGCTGACTTACCGGGTCACGTTGCTACTAAAGAACCTGTACAACAATAGCCAAAAGGTACAGTAAGTGTCGAAAGGTTTACCCCCCTCAGTGATCCAAGACATGAGTGACCTTCTCCCCGTTACCTTCCTCTCCTAACCAGATGCCCTGTTCGATCAGGAGTGAGAAATTGAATGAGGGGGAAAAAACTTACATTGATGGGCAACTCTGCAATATGTTACGACACACAACGGCGGGCAGCGAAGTCCACCCCTGGCAATATTCTCAGTTTTATTGATTAAACTACCTGTAACAATTATATGGCTATAGTAGTTAAGTGAAAAAAGAGGTTTCCAGATGAGGCATTGACCCAGCTTGTTTACTATCAAGCTTCCAATACCATTTTAATTATCATATATCCAGAAGTAAAAAAGACTTTACAATAATCCCACTGGGATGATCCTTTTAATCGCGACATAAAAACATTTCTTAGATTCTGGAGGAAGTTCAATATACCACAAGAGAATTCAAGAATCTTTTAAAACGGGTTATAAGATTCAACACTGGCCATTAAATCCTTAGCGAAGTAACTCATTCTATAACACGTTCAATAATACCAAAATAAAATGTCAGCTTTTTTGGAACTGTTTTATAAATTGTAAACAGATTCCAAATTGTAAACTGCTATTGTGAGGACCAGTGTGTGGATTTCATAAACAAACTCCAGGTAGCATAACCCTGAGGCTTCATATTCTGAATCCAGAATGAAGATCCGCGAGGTAGGTTCCTGAGCCGGGTTACACAGGGTTTAGTTCTACTGTAGGTTCCAGGTGCTATGTTCCAAAGCCGGGTTCCATAGACGATTTCCAAAGCCCGATTTTTTAGATAATTTCCAGAGCCGAATTACAAGCACGGGTAATAGGGCCGTTCTAACGTCAGATTCCACTGGTTAAGTTCCAAAGCCGAGACCCAGAACTGGACTCCAGAAGGCTAGCTGACCGAGGTACTGGCCACATGAATTTCTAGGAGTGTGGAGTAGCCTGGAGCCTCACATGCGAGAAGAATCAACTGGCCACTACCATGAGACTTGCTGCAGGCTTGTGAGTGGTACAGGAGACGTTGGGGGGCGAGAGGGAGGGGGTACCTGTAGAGTGCAGGTTAAAGCTGCACGGTGAGTGAGCGGGTTATACTACACTCTCCCCCACTCCCTCCCTCCCTTCCTCCCTGACTGCCTCCTCCAACTCTTTCCTTCCCTAGCTCCTCCTCCTCTGCCTCCCGACTTTTTCCTTTCGCCATTCTTTTTTTTTTTTTACTTTCAGATAATTTTCACTTCTTCTCTTTCCACCTCCATCTTCTTTCTCTCTCATCACCCCCCCTCCACCACCACCATCCCCCTAGAAAGTTGTGAAATACCTTACTGCCCTTCCTCCTCCTCCTCCCACACTTCTCCCATAACTCTCCTCTCGTTTCTCCTCTTTTCTGCAGCGTTCCTCTTCTCTTCTTTTTTTGGCCCTCTCTCACCCACCTTCCTTCAGCTTAACCCCCCCCCCACCCCAACACCGCCTCCGCCGCACCCCGTCACCGCCTTCCACTACCCCTACCACGCCTCTCTCTCTCTCTCTCTTGGACCACTCTGTTACTTCTCCTGTGCCTTATACAGTCGTTCCTGCCTCCTATCCCTGTCTGCTGTTGTTATCATCATCATCGTAACAAGCAGTCATTCAGTCATTGTCATTCTTCTTATTATTCCCTTGTTGGTGTCTCTCTTATTTGCTCCTTTTTGTCTTGTCTCTTCTTTTTGTTGGTTTCTTTATGCTATGCATCTTAATTTCCTTCTTCTTTTAAAGGTTTTTATTTTCTTCGATTTTCGTCGTTTTTTCTTTATTCCTCCCTCTGTTTTTTCTTATTCTGTTTTTTTCTTACCTCTTGTCTTTTCTTTTGCCTGGACATTCTTCACGTCTTACCTATTTAATTTTTCCTTTGGTTCTCTTTCTTTTTATTCTTCTTTTTCTTCTTCAATCTGTTACTCAACTTTATTTTATCGCTTTTTTATCATTATTTGTCTTTTTTCTTTATTTATTGGTATTATTTTCTTATTAATATTTTTTCTAATTTCTTTTTGTTACTCCTCTTCCTTCTTCGGTTTTCTTTTTCTTTTGCTTCTTCTTCTTCTTCTTCTTCTTCTTCTTCTTCTGGTCTCTTATTCTTTGCTCTATTCCGTTTCCCAGGTATCTTTACATTTTCCCTTTGTCTCGTTCTTTTCTCTTTTACTCCTTTTTGCTCTCATTCTCCTCTTCGCCACCATATTGCTCTTCTTTGCCGTCCTCCTTAACCTCCTTCTTCTCTACTTCCTCCTCCTCGTTCTCTTCCCTTCTTCCTCTTTATCCCCTCCTCTTCTTTATTCTTCTTATCCCTCTCCTCTCCCTCCCTACTCTCTCTTCCTCATCTCCTCTTCCTCCTCCTTGCAGCAGGTCCACTCACCTCCAGGTGGTAACAAGAGAGTGAGTTACAACTTCTCTTCCGTGTCTACCTCACCCCTCACTCCTTTCACCCCCCACTCACACCTCCCGCCCGCCCTCTCTTCCCCTCTCTCATGCCTATTCTCCATCCCTCTCTCGTGCCTCAATTCCCTCCTCTTTCTCATTTATTTCCCCTCTTTTTATCCCTGTTCCGTTTACCTCTCCCACGCCCCAACCTTCCATACCCTCTCCTGCACCCTTCCCTTTTTGTAAATCCCTTCCCTTACCCTCTTTCACAACTTCCCTCTCTCCCTCTCCTCTCATTCTCCGTTTCCCTCTTTCTCCCTTCCTTATCCTCTCCAAAGCCCAATCCTTCCTTTACCTCTCTATCTCCCACGTCCCTCCTCTCCACCCCCCCAGTCCTCCCCCTCTCATCGAACCCCTCATCCACCTGTCGCCTTCCCTTCCCTCCCTTCATCCACCAACCCTTCCCCTCATCCACCTCCCCACCCTCACTTCGTCGCCTCTCCCTTCTTACTCTCCCCCTCTTCCACGACCCTCCTTTTGCCTCTCCCTCCCCCCATGCCCCCATCTCCTCCCAAGGACACACAGGTGGTAATAGTGGGCCCCTCAGGTGGCAGGACGTGCTGGCAGGGAACACACTAGATTTATATAATGGTTTGTGGAATATGAAGATCTTTAGCACTGGGCTCTCTTGACCCTGCCAACACCTCTATGCCTTCATGCGGGGTCTCTCTTCTCTTCTCTCTTTTCCCTCCCCTCTCTCTTTTCCTCTCCACCCTTTCTCTCTCTCTCTCTCTCTCTCTCTCTCTCTCTCTCTCTCTCTCTCTCTCTCTCCTTTCCCCTCTTTCTCTCTTATTTTTTCAATCCTTCTTTCACTTTTTTTCTTCGTTTTTCACTTATTTTTTTCTCTCTCGTACTTTTAATATTTTTCTCGTTTTTCTTGCCTCGTTATTTCTTCGACTCTCTCTCTCTCTCTCTCTGTTGCTAGGTGTTTTCTACGCCCGTTTACACTTCTTACCGCCTCGTGTTCCGGTAATTCTTCCGTTATCGATTTTCTTTCTACCTTATTCGTGTCCTTGTTTATTTTGCATTATCTTCACTTGTTTTACACACACACACACACACACACACACACACACACACACACACACACACACACATACACACACACTCACACATATAATCTTATTCCTACGTTTATTAAATTATCATATTTGTTTTATATGTTTTCATTATTATAATTTTAGTTACCGTGTTTTCATATTTTATTCTATTTCTCTCGTTATTCATTTCTCTATTTCTTCTTATTCTTTAACTTACATTCTTTTTCCTCTCTTTTGCGGCAATTCGCCATTTAATGATATTTATGCATCTCTCTCTCTCTCTCTCTCTCTCTCTCTCTCTCATATTCTTGTTATTTTCTTCCAAGTCCCAGTTATTCGGTTTTCTACCCGATTCTTTCGTTATTTCTCTACTTCCTTGTTTATACTTCTGTCTTCTTTCTTTTCTCTATTCATTAACTCTATTTATCTCTTTTTGTCTCTTATTTATCTCTATTATTCGCTATGTTATTTCTCTCTTTTCGTTATAACTTATTTTCTTTTGTTGTTTTCTTCGGTGTTTTTATTTTTGCGTTTCTTTTTTCTCTTGTTTTTCTTTTCTGTTTTTCCCCTCATTTAATTTCTCTTCTTTGTTTCCTTGTTTGTGTTTTTGTTATGTTTTTCCTTGGTGTTTTTTTTATTATTATTTGGTTTGGTTAGATTACGTTAGGTTTGGGTTTGTTTTGGTTAGGTTAGGTTAAACTTGGAATTATCGGTGATCTAACTGAATTACTGGGTCTAGAATTATCGGTACAATGAGTTATCGAATTATGATGAACTACATTTACATTTGAATTATCGGGTCTGAAATTATCGGTGGAGTCTTATAACTAAACTCTCAAAGCTGTATTAACTGTGAGCACGGATATCGAGTCTGGGATTATCGGCGGGTTGAATTATCGGGGGAGGGGGTAGGGGGGGAGGGGAGAGGGGTAGGGGGAAGGGATGAGGGGGTAGGGGAAGGAGAGGCTGGGGTAGGGGGAGGGGAGGAGGGGGGAAGGGGGTCTAATATTATCGGTGTCAACAGAGGATAATGGTGGACTGTCACACACCATCTGCCGTGAGTGTGCGAAAGATACGGGAGTAGGGTTAAGTTAGGTTAGGTTAGGTTAGGTTAGGTTAGGTTAGGGTAGGTTAGATGAGGCGTGGGTGTGTGGTCTTTCAGCCATCTGTAAAGTGGCAACAGGAGAGGATTTTCTATCGGCTGAAACAATATGGTGCATGTCGTCACTGACGCCCACGTATGTGTGTATGTGTGTATGTGTGTGTGTGTGTGTGTGTGTGTGTAGACAGAGTAAGAGAAACTGGTTACCTGAAAGTAATATCGCTCACGTGAGATAACAATACCCACAACACCGCCAGTAATAACAATAATACCACAAAGAGACACTTGTCCAAGACAGCAATAACAAGAAAAATCTCGTTTAATGTTCCTCTCCCCGGCGGGAAAGACGCTCTACATCGAAGTTTTCATATTTTTATTGGATGTTGTCTTCGTAAATAAAACAGGAGATTTCATCACCAAAAGAAAAACAGCATGTATTTACTTTCCATCGCAAGAGCTGGCGTTCTTGTCGGCAGTTCTTGTCCGCCGTGGCCTCTAAAATACACCAGAAATCCTGAGATGATGGTTGTGTTTCTGCTGTTTTTTTTTTCCTTACTGCAAAGAAATTAATAAAAACATTGTGTCTGTACCATTAAAAGAAATGGAACTGGCCAGAATTAAAGACGGCTAGATTAGAAGATGGGTTTTTCCCCTCCTGGGCTGTAACACAGAATCGGGTAGACATTAAAATCGATAATGAGGGGAACATCGCTAAACATAGTGTGAGCAGCAAGGAAAAATTTTAAGCTGGATACACATGGTAAGGAGCGTAGAGGGTGGAGTTCACCCTTAAGTTGGAAATTCAGGTAGGGGGTCGCGTGCACCACTAACAGTCTGCTGTTTAGATTGTTGTGGGAGGAGGAGACGCTAGGGCCTCACATCCCTGTGGATATCCACAGTGCTGTACGACTGAAAATTCGATACAAACTGTCTGTTATTATCGTCTTGGCAGGCCAGAACAGCCCCCACCTTCCCTCCTGTGCCACCGCTGACAACATCACCTCTTCTCAGCCCCCCACACATTGTACTACACAGTGTGAGGGGTAAGCTGACTTTACCTATACATTGAGGTTATATAATGCGACTTTAAAGGCAAATTTTACAATGTCTGTTATACTGACGAACTATAAAACAAGAGTCAGGGTTTGGGTCTATGTCTATCTTCTTCAAATACTTTCTCTATGGTCTTGGTGCCATCATCACACACCACAGCGCAACTATAGTACCCGACTTTCCACCGCAGCACCACTATAGTACCCGACTCTCTACCACAGCACCACTATAGTACCCGACTCCCCACCACAGCACCACTATAGTACCCGAACTCCCCACCACAGCGTCACTATAGTACCCGACCACTATAGTGCCACTCACCAGCACCACTATAGTACCCGACTCTCCACCACAGCACCACTATAGTGCCCGACTCTCACCACAGCGCCACTATAGTACCCGACTTTCCACCACAGCACCACTATAGTACCCGACTCTCCACCACAGCACCACTATAGTACCCGACTCTCCACCACAGCACCACTATAGTACCCGACTCCCCACCACAGCACCACTACAGTACCCGACTCCCCACCACAGCACCAGTGTTTCCAATCGTTACAGCGACGCCAGAATTTTAATATCGCCACCACACTTTTACTGATATACAATAATTACTAGCCTATAAAATAATTCACGGGTGAGAGGACGACACACACACACACACACACACACACACACACACACACACACACACACACACACACACAAAACACATACACACCACACACACACACACACACACACACACACACACACACACACACACACACACACACACACACACACACACACACAAAAAACACATACACACTCACACACATACACACTCATACACCTAACACACACATTCATATCCCACCATACATACATACATACATACATACATACATACATACATACATGCATAAATACATACATACATACATACATACATACATGCATACATACATACATACCCCCTACACACGCATACGTTGCCTGTATGATAATTATCTCATTAGCATACTGCCATATTAACAAAAAATCGTAATAAAAAACAGCTGTAACCATTTTCCAACACAATGGAGTTACAGTAGATATTTACAAACTGTATCTTGAACTTTATACAAATAATAAAAAAAAAATACAGCCCCTACATAACTCAAACTACAGTAATTCTTTATGTACTAACACCACATAATTTTCCCCTACTCTATAACAACAATTATCGGCCTACTATAATTACAACTATTAATTACATATAAATGCAAAAGCAATTACCTACAAGCAACAACAATTAACTACAAGCATAACAACAATTACCTCTTACTAACACAACAACAACTACATACTAAGACAACAACCATTACTTCATACAAACACAACAACAATTACATACTAAGACAACAACACTTACTTACTAAGACAACAACCATTACCTCATACAAACACAACAACAATTACCTACTAAGACAACAACAATTACATACTAAGACAACAGCCATTACCTCATACAAACACAACAACAATTACCTACTAAGACAACAACCATTATCTCATACAAACACAACAACAATTACCTACTAACACAACAACAATTACTTACTAAGACAACAACCATTATCTCATACAAACACAACAACAATTACCTACTAATACAACAACCATTACATTCTAAGACAACAAAAATTACTTTCTAAGACAACAACCATTACCACATACAAACACAACAACAATTACCTACTAACACAACAACAATTACATACTAAGACAACAACAATTACCTACTAAGACAACAACCATTACCACATACAAACACAACAACAATTATCTACTAACACAACAACAATTATCTACTAACACAACAACAATTACCTACAAATACTCACTACACTCCCATGTTAGTTACCTGCACGCTAACCCTATAATTACCTGAGTTAATTACGGTAACCTACATACTAACAACATATTTACCTGTAGAGCCTCGGTGGTGACTAGTACATATCTGGTAATTGTGGTAGTGTGACTTAGTTTGTATTCTATAATTGTGGTAGTGTGTAGTAACAAGTATACATTATATTTACATGAGGTAAGTGTAAGTATATATATATATATCTCTCTCTCTCTCTCTCTCTCTCTCTCTCTCTCTCTCTCTCTCCCTCATACATCGTTTTGTCCCCTTCCTCTCCCTCAGTCTTTCTCCGTCCCCTCTCTCTCTCTCTCTCTCTCTCTCTCTCTCTCTCTCTCTCTCTCTCTCTCCACAAAAGATATATTACATTTTCTTTTTAATTTTATGCCGTCTTAGCTTATTCTCTCTCCCTTATCAACAACTCGAAAGATAATGAATAGGAACTTATGCTCGTTATCTGTGAGGCAGTTCCCTTTATTGCTTTCGCCAACAAAATTCTGTAATTCTATGCTCAACAATTTATAATCTGTGAATATATGTTATGTTCGTATGATAATTTTATTTTTAAATTTTTTTTTTATCTCCGTTTTCTAATATTTTTGTGGTACGGGGATTCGGGGGGTGGGGTTGGGGGTTGGGGGGTTGGGAGAGTTGGTGGGTTGGGGTTAGGGGGGGGTTGGGAAGGATTGGGAGGAGGTGGGTTGGTATGGGGTATTTTTTTCTCCATTTTCAATATCTCTTTTTTTGGGGGGGGAGGAGAGGAGAGAGGGTATATTATATTTGTGTCTGTCTGTCTATCTGGGGGTTAATTTTATTTATTTATATAATATCCAAAATACAATAATATCAGTAAAATATAATAATATTTTACCTTATTTATTCTTTTCGTTGTTTATATAATTAATCATCGTCGATCTTTATTTTGTATTTTGTCTTTTTTTTTTTTTTACAATTGAAGGATCCGTATATTGACTAACATTGATACACTTTTAAAAGACCTTAATAGTTAAAGCTAAGTAATAACATTCTTACATTACGCTTGTCTACACAATGTCTTTACTTATTTTTAGATTATCTCATTATTTCTATCTATCCTTCTCTCTGGTGTTTTGTTTATCTTCCATATTTGTTATCATTTCTTTCATTCAAGTAATTATGTGTTTATATATAATTAGGATTTCTAAGTATCTATGATTATTTTGGACTATCTATAATTTATCTACGTATCATTAATAATTTATGTAAGCTTTATTATTATATATGTTTATTTATCCTATAAAGTGATTAATATATCAATTCTTTTTTATCATATTTTATTTATTCATTATTTTTTCATATATTGTTTCATTGATCTCTATACCACTTCGTCACTTCAACATCAATGTATATCTTTGACTATTTACTATTAACTTTCTATTTACTATTACTATTATTTTATGTTCATTTATTCACTATTTTTTTCACTGTTCTTTCACACAGGAATTTATTTTATTTTATTTATTTATTTTTTTTTGCATTGACAAAAAAAAAATCTGCAATTAATCCTATCCCACCACCCAGTTCCCACAAGTCAACAGTCTCTCTCTTTCTCTCTCTCTCTCTCTCTCATTTTTTTAACCTTTTCTTTTACCCCCTTTTTCTGTATTCTATCTGCGGGCATCACTCTGGTATGCAACGCCAAGAAGACCTAAAAATATTTACACGGAAAAATGTGAGGTGAATCTTGGTTGCCATGGAAACCAGGAGGGGGGGTAAAGAGGAAGAGGGAGGAGGAGGAGGGGGGCGGACAACAGCATCCTGGAGGAGTCCAGTCGCTGTGCTTCGTAAAAGTATGGTTTTATGTGTGTGTGTGTGTGTGTGTGTGTGTGTGTGTGTGTGTGTGTGTGTGTGTGTGTGTGTGTGTGTGGTGTGTGTGTGTGTGTGTGACTACAATGTAAAAACAGGGGGGGGAGCAGGTAATTAGACTCGAGGTTGATATTCATTTTTGCACAAGAGACGACGTGATATTGCGAGATGACTGGCGGCATAAAGGCAACAAGTGGACTTATGACAAGATATTCATAAACGTATGAAATGTAACACAATATTCATAATATCAAAACGACATGATGTTAATATTACGAACTTATAAAAACCATCATGTTAAAAAAGAAACTTAACATTTTTAACATATAAACTAACGTGATTTTCCTATTACAAAATCCGACATGATATTAATTCTATAAAGACATTATCCTCTATTCCCAATATCAACGACAAGGCTACTAAGAATATGTAATCGGGTAAGTAGAAGGAACTAAATACAGCCCAAACTATATAAAGACAGACGGACAAACTGATGAATAGATACTAGAAGAGTTAATAGTCAGTCAGTCAGTCAGTCAGTCAGTCAGTCAATCATTCAGTCATTATAATTACTGACAACGACAGAAATAACGCGATTGATTACAAGTCATACACACAGGTGATAATAACCAGGTGTATCTGTTAATTACACCTGCCATAATGAATCAAACAATTCATCAATTACTTAAGAATCCACCACCAAAGAACAATTAAAAACTCCCTCACACGCAAAATATTCTCTCTCAGTCACGTTATTTAGGTAGGTCCTCGAGGCGTACTGGTGCCGTGGGAGATAAATTTAATTACAAACACACGGACAATTAGCATAGAAAAATATATTAATTATTAAACACAAATGTTTGCAATATCCTGTGACACAATCATTTTTCTCATTAGGCAAATATATTACCGTCATTATTACCAATAATTGCGAAAAAAATCTAAAATAATAATAAAAATAATAATAATAATAATAATAATAATAATAATAATAATAATAATAATGATAATAATAATAATAATAATAATAATCATCATCAAAGTACTATATGAAAACAAACACACATTATCAACACACACACTACAACTACATTACCACAATCGACTATCACAACCACACTTCAACTACCACAATCCACCACCACAACCACACCACCACTAAAAAATAAAAACACCATCTCATTCTATAACCACAATGCACGAGGACAACCACACAAACACAACACATCAACCACAACAATCCTACAACCACGGAAACACAATAAACAACTATAAAATCCTACAAATACAACCCACAACCCTAAAAACAACCACAACCAGACAACTACAATATGTGATAAAAACCACAATTCAGAGAGAGAGAGAGAGAGAGAGAGAGAGAGAGAGAGAGAGAGAGTGTCAACGAACCTTCGCTAAAACACAATTAATTCCAAACTGCCGGGATGGGGTTCTTGTCTGCCTTAACGACCCTTTTACCATACGACGGGCCTCTCTCTCTCTCTCTCACTCTCTCTCTCTCTTTATCTTTATGTACTCAATAACATGCTGGGCCCTCTACCCTTTCTCTCTATCTCTCTTTACACGTTCTCTCAGCGACCTGGCTGGCCCGTGCCGTCTCTCCCTCCCTCCTGAAAGACTCAAGGAAAAATAAAAAAGGTTTCCCCTTCCCCTTCTCCTCCTCCTCTGACTCTCCCCTCTCTTACTACTCCACCTCCTCTCCCTCCGCTTACTCCTCCTTCCTCTTCCTATTAATTTTATTCTCCTTAACCGTTATTTTCCCTACTTACTTCTCTTCCATTTTTTTCCTCTTTGTACCCTTCGCTCTCTGTTTCTCCTCCTCCTCCTCCTTTTTCTCCCCAATCCCTACTTTTTCCTTTTAATTCTCCACCGTCTTCTGTTTCTTCTTCTAATTCTTTCTTTATCTATATTATTTTTCTTCTTCCTCCTCCTCCTCCTCCCAGTTCTTCTTCTATTCTTCTTTCTCTCTTTCCAGTCTTCCTCCAACTCTTCTGATTCTTTCACCTCCTCCTCCTCCCCCCATCTTCCTTCTAAAATATCCACCCTCTCTCTCTCTCTCTTTCTCTCTCTCTCTCTCTCTCTCTCTACTCATTTCAATCTTTCTATTAATCTCCTTTATTTTTTTCTAATACTATGCCTTATCTTCTACTCTTCCATCTCCTCTTCCTCTTTCTCCTTCTTCTTCTTCCTCCTCCTTCTCTTCTTCTTCCTCCTCCTTCTCCTCTTCTTCCTACCTCTTACTATTCCTTCCACGCCTCTTCCTAATCCTCCCACCCCTTTGATAATCTGCCTCTTACTCATTTTCCACCGTTTCTTTACTGGATTTATTCCCGAGTCTCTCTTTTTGTTTTTCTTTTGTGGATCCATTTAAGCTCCACCTGAGGGATGACACACCTGACGTACACGTCGCAACATGTAAATAAAAGCATCAGCTGTTATGAAGTAAACACAAGTCTCAGCTGATGTGGTATAAACAAAAGGCTCAGGTGATATAGCAAAGTATTGTAAACAAAATGTTAGTTGATATCTATAAACAAAGTTATGATGTGATGTTATACTATAAATAAAGCGTAAGGTGATATGTAAACAAAAACATGAGGTGGTGTAAACAGAGCATCAGCTGATATAAAATAACGCGGGAAAATAGGTCTTAGTGGTTATATAAATGAGTTTTTTAACAGGAGAAATATATTATGAAAACGTGTTCAGCATCAGGAAAAAAAGATGTGTTGATATTTAGGAAAATATATGTTCAACGTTAAGACGACCCTTGTTCAACATCAGGAAAATATGTTCAAAATAAAGGGAAAATTTTTTGTTCTGAACCAGGAAAAAAATGTATTCACGTCATAATAAAGGTTCTATCGTAGGGAAATTCTTATTAGTTATAGGAAAAAATTTCGTTATCAAGCAGTGTAAAGAAAATTCACCATAACTATAAAAATGTTTCCCGTCGGGGTAAAAAAAATCAGTGAAAAAATGCGAAAAAAGGTAGAAAATATATTCCCTGTGGCATGAATAAAGTGTTAAGCATTGATACAAACAAGTGACTGACGCGGTAAGTTCTGAGACAACGGAGGAAACGAGAAGAAGAGGAGAAGGAGGTGGAGGAGGTGGAAGAGAATGAGTGATTGACGCTCTAGGAAAGAAGGACAAATTGACCTTCGTCGCCTGTGATCCTTAACCTTTTGACCTCATTTGCCTGAATTAAGTAATAACAAGTTGA